>NC_133292.1:2263818-2310613 GCF_005239225.2 Populus alba
CTCCTCTCTCACTTGTAGATTACAGGCAATAATACGATATAAAGTAAAAAAAAACATTCAAGCTGGCAGAACATATGAATTTGCAGTATTATAATTCATAACCCCTTCGCATTGGACCTTCCTATAAAATCTTCGATCCACAAAAAGCAAATCGTCGAAAGAGATCAAATGTTGAAACATTTTGCAATCATGAACTCTTTCTAGAGAGATTCTTGAGTCCACTTCCCACACATTTGAGTATAACCGTCCCTGTTTGATGGATCAGGCTTGATGACGAATTTAACACCCCAAAAATCCCTGATGAGCCCTTAGTGTTTCTATTCCATGGGTTACTAGCTTTCCTACACGAATCTTTGAAACATCTTGGGGGCATAATGCACAAAGAAGAAACAACAAACCCTGCAACCAAATGACAACAGCAATGAAAATCAGGTGGCATATATGAGGTATAAAATAACATTGCAAGACCCATAAAGATTTCACTCTTCTTTTCCTCGAGGGTGCCATATTATTCTCCCAAGTAAAGATTCGAAATAAATCGCTAACGTGGTCTTTTAAGTACTCATCTATAATTCAATATCATTACCGCCACCCAAGATAATCAGAAGCAGATAATTAGTCATTAACAGCTTTCATTTAACTTCATTTAGTGATGCTTTTTGGAAAGTACTACTAATGCAGTATTGAAAAAAACAAAAACAGAGAACCAAATCAATGAATTTAACCAAGTTCACAAGAGAAAAAGAAGAAAAAAAGAGAGCAGATAACACAAACCTGGTGTGTTGTATCTACAACTCCACCTTGCTCAATTTCATTAAGGAGAACAGAAGCAATTTGCTCACCAACATCTTCTGCAGGCACCAGCTCTTGTTTCTCACCTTCCATTCCACCATCATCCGCTCGTGAATAAGAAACCGCAGTATCAGCAGTGATGAAACAACCAGATGTAGTTTCCGCAACCAAGGATATTCCATAACCAGGTGAACTGCCCATTAAATCAATATCCGTGTGAGCTATACTCTCTGTAGCATGCTGACAGTAAAAATAAAACATAAAAAAATTCCAAGCAGCGATTCACATTTCTCTCTACTGTGCTCGAAAAATCTAGACAAACAAACATGTAACATTTTCTCTAAACAGATATAATACTTTCCAACTGGCAGACCAGCTTTATAAATAAATATGCGAACATCACGAAGAAAAAAATAAAAACAAAAAAGTTTGAGCAGCAATTCACATTTCTCTCTACAATATTTCCAAACAAACAACGAGATGACAATTTTTTATTAACAGATAACATACTTTCCAGCTTGTTGACCAGCTTTATGATCAGTGAATATGTGGACATCAGGAAGTAAACGATTAAAGATTCCTCGAGCAGCATGTATCATGGTATTCTCAAACTGAGAAGAGACTCTGGTTGAGAAAGTCACCCCTCTAATCCTCTTAACCATTCCCTCATCAATCCAAGTGACTGCCTGCAGAGTGTAACAAATAAGAACATGGAAAAAGAAATAAAACATACAAATGAACTACCACAGGATTCAAAATCTCACTGTTAAACTTTGAATAATGGGAACTGATAAGAGAACTTCTCCGCCACCATGAGGTGGAACACCACGACTTTCTATTTTCAGTTCCAATCCTTCTGAAGGAACTCCGAATTGCTTCAATAATGGTAAGGTAGCAGAACGGAAAGTGTCAACACATGGGTCCTTAGAATCATTTGTAATTCCTGAAAACAGCATGTTATTCCATTAAATCTTCTCAAGAAAAGAAAAGCAATACCCTTTACAGTTGTGTTTCACTATGCAGAAATCATAAACCAAGGCATTGCCTATCAAATTGCTATGTAAAGTTTATGGGTGGATACTTTTAAGGTAAGTCAGAGCTGATACTGTCAAGTTAACGTTTGAATCCTACTCTTTCTTTCTTTTTTTACAACATAGCAGTGTCAGAGACCCTAGGTATTTTCTCAACATTAGGCTGTGGACTAGGTGTGATCTATATAAGCACAAAGGGGAAAATGGATAGCCTTTCCAGTGATATAAAGAACAACAGTTGACAAAGCCTCTACAATCAATCATTCTCTAAACTCCAAAAGGCACAAAGCATGTTTTAAAGATCTTACATTCTCGATTACTCCTTTATTACCACACATGAAGTTCAGAACTCAGTAGCAAGACTTTCTCTTTTAGATTTGGTCACAAAGATACAAGGTTGATCTATACCTGTCTTAGGTAATATCTTTGATAATTCATATGGAAGAACTCCTTACAAGCTAATAAGGTTTGCAGGTTTATGGAACCCTGAATGAGGAGATCAGCAAATATACAACGGCATTTGATAAAATTCAATTTCCCATGGGGAGTAGAGGGAATCAACATGTGTAGAAATGGTCACAGTTCAAAGAAATAAATTACCTTCTGGCTTCTGTAATATCCCTCTTTCAAATCGTAGTCTATTATTGAGAACTTACAATCAAAGTCCCACATAGAACCGATGATGAATAACATTAAACTCCTTCTCTTTCATTTTTTTTTTTGTCAGAGTATAAGACAGTACATTACAATCATTCAAAGTGGAGATCGTTTTGAGCAAAATGAAGAGGGCAGAGCTGATCGATAAAAAAAAGACAACAACTCAACTAAGCAGCTAAGAACCCCATAAACAGAAAATAACATACAATTGCACAAACACTTAGCACATGATGACTGACCAAACTTTAGGGGGAAACAGTACCTTTGAGCCTTATCGAAAGGGGCTTCTTCGAAAACAACCCAAGAACAACCAATGGCTCCAAGAAATACCCAATTGCTCGACTTACACCAACAATCGTGCAGAAGGTATCTCCCACCCATAACAATCCCAGGCTTGTATTGAAACTTCGTTCCTGCCACATAAAATATATCCTCAAAAATCAAACCCACGACAAGCTAACAACAAAAAAAACAAATGGAGTGTTTGTTTTACCGGTTTCATTGATTTTGACAACACAGTCATCAGAAATCTTCTCGAGGAGGCGGAGGAGAGAGACCTCATGGGGGCGTAGGCCGGGCATCATGTCATTGGCTCGAATGTCCTCGACTTGGACAGGAGTGGCGGAAAGCGTCGCTAATAGCAGTCTTTGACGGAGGTTTTGGCTACCTCTTAGCTTCTTGTAGCTTACCTTTCCCATCTTTTTGCTTGACTGGATTGAAGGCCTTCTTCTTTACTGGGATAATATAGATTTCTGGGACTAGGGTTTAGCCTCCAGCCAAAACCCTTCTTGTTGTTGAATCGTTCTTGTGTTGGATACGGGTCGGGTTTGTATATTATTGACCCTTTTAAAATTGGGCAGGTCTTTATTATTATTATTATTATCTCTCTCTGTCTCTAATATATGTCTTTACCTTTTATTTTATTTTCTGGATTTGGATGTTTTTGTCTTCATATTTTTTTTAAGTGTGTTAAATTGTTAATAATATATTCGATCAATAGACACTTACCATTTTTTTTTTGGTACCCAACCATTCTAAAAGAAAAGGCAATAAAGAAAAATTGTTTAACGATTAGGGTTATTAAAAAAAATATTAAAATATAATAACTTGAGAGTTATTATAAAATATTTAATTATATATATTGAATATCTATTGAAATTTACTAGACTTCATTACTCGATTCTTTTTATAATAATTAAATTTTTTAGTGTCTTTCAATATTTTAATTCTTTTTTTCCTGTAAAAGTATGAATTTCTCTTTTAAATTTAATTATAAATATATACGTTTTTACTTGTTCTTTATTTCTTTTAATATGTTATCAGCATAATCATTCTAATTAATTTATATTGAAATTTTAGCATGCATGAACTCTTGTGGTACATGGCTTATATCAATTTCAATACTTTTTTCTTTTCATTATTATTCATATTTTATAGAATATATTTGATTTGTAACTTATTTTGACAATTTTTTTTTATTCATTGAGATTTAAAGTTTCAGAAAAAATAGTATTGTAAGTTCCCAAAAAATTAAATCAATTAAATATAATTATTGAAGAACTAGAGATATTATTTGGACATTGCCTAACACCTTGTAAAATCCCTGGCACATACCACAATATATTCTCACACTTTAATATACTGTCTTTCATTCTCATTACATCACTGTTGCATCATTAAAGAGAACCAAATTCTTTAGACCTTTTTTTTCAATAACCACCGATCAACCGCTAATCACCAACTTTTCCATTAATTTTATGACAAGCAAGGCACGTGAGACATTGCTCATCATGAAACATTTGCAACTCCAATCTCCACTCATCACGAGGTTTTTACAACACTACTATTAATGAGAATATGAGCATCAACCTCTCCGCTATTTGTATAACGAACAACTTATTTTTGATGTCATGAATTTTGTGAAAAAGTTTCTTTTTTTTTTTTTTTGGCATTCTAAGAGCACTATTTATTGTCCTAGGTTGCTTGATTAAAAATGAATTTTAAATGCACGTAATATAGATTATGGCTTTTAGTTATGAAAGAAAAGGATTCATAAAACTCGAAAAATATTTCAAAGACTTGGGATCACTATCATCAACTTGACTCTTTATGACTTTCAATCCTTTTTTTTTGGCACTTTTATTTGATTTGCACTTTTTTTTTTATTGTTTTGGTCGGTTTTGATTTGAGCATGCCCTATAACATTTAAGTTTCTTAGGATCTTGTCTTTTAGCTTTCTCATGAGTTTTTCATCATTATTAATCATTGAAATTTCACTTTCTCTTAGTGTGAAGTGTGATCCTAGTTAGGATTTTTCATGAAAGAAAATTTATTCAGGTTTAAAAGGGGAGCACAAGGGATGTATTTATTTTATATTATAAAAGGGATAACAAAGATGATATTTTCTCATTTCAAGCGCAAGTAATTAAAATTAATAAACTTTGACCTCGTTTGGTGTGATGGTTTGGACTTTGCAAAAAGATGCATTTCATGAATCCATGAACAACAAATCCACCACATACCATTATGCATACATCTAAAAACATGGCTCAAGAGTCATGGTGCGAGGGTGACAATTCGTTTTTCTATTCATATTCTCAAGTTTTAGAGTTTGGTCACCTTGATGAAGGAATTGTTTGATTCATTTGTTATTTTACAAATAGAATGTCAAAATGTTGTTTTAAATAAACATCGAATCATTTCTAAAATAAAAAAAGCAAGTTTAATATTTCAAAATTTCACTAGGGAAAAATATTTTGGTAAAAGAAATAAATTGAGTCAATGAGATCATGTAATGCTACAAAGGTGTATTTCTGAGTTCTTATAGGGAACTTCTTTCAAGATTTATGAAAATGAATAATGTTTGATTGTAAATTAAATGAAGATACATAATTAAAGGACAAACTCATTATTCAATGAAGATACGTAATTAACATCTTGAGCTATGATTACTAGCAAAGTAACACATAAAAGGCCAAACACTTAGCTACTATTGATTGTAATTTTTTAGAATCTCCTAATCGTTCCTCTCCTACAAACTTATCAAAATGGGCCTCTTTCCAATAGTCAGGTGGGGTCATATATAGACCATTCTTGGCTTAATGACACTGTAGCTTTATCTTCAAGACAATTGATTTCTGGGAATTGGTGTGGAGAAGTTAGCTATATGAGGGGTAGGTGTTTTTGCTTTGGTAGTTGTTTCTCTAGTCTTTGTAACCACTTTTGATTTGTGAGTCTCAATTTCCTTCCTTTTTCTAGTGAAACATTTCTCCTCAATCGAGTCAGCAATTTTACCCAATTAGATGGCTTGTTCAATCCTCTCAGCTATAACAACCAAGTCAGTGAAATGTTGTGCAAAGCTTCTAACCAAATATTCAAAGTACGAGGCTTTAAAGGTATTGGAAAATAAATTGATCATCTCTTTTTCTAATAAAAAATGATTAACTTGTGCAACAACCTCATGCCACCTTTGGGCGTATTCTCTTATAGATTCCTTGGTCTCCTTCTCTATAGCTTGTAAGCTTGACCTATTAAAAACCACATTCATATTAAACTTATATTGCCTAATGAATGCATCAACTAAATCCTTCCACTTTTTTACCTTGGTATTATCCAACCACATATACTAAGCGAAGGCAACGTCACTCAAGCTGTCTTAAAAGAAATGAATTAGCAATTTCTCATCATAAACCACCTCAATCATTTTGTTGCAGTATGCTTTGAGATGAGTTATAAAACATTAAGTTCCTGTATATTTGATAAATTCTAGAACTCTAATTTTTTTTTCTTCAGAATGACAACACTGGGCACTAAACACATCTTAACAACCTTTACAAGATCATATAGGTTAGTTCCTTCAATTGCCCCTCATCCTTTCTTCTAGGGCAACCAATTTTTCTAAGTCATCTTCTTTTACTATATCATCCTTTTGAGATTCCTTCACTGTAAAGTTAATGATAGACGATATTTTTATAGGATATATTGGTTAAACAAATTTAGAAATACATAGCCTGTTGAGATTCATGTGGCAACTCATTTGCCTTTAGAATTTGTGGATTAAAGGGAGTTGCGGGCACAAGTTAAGTTGAGTTGTGATTGCTAGCTATGTAGATGTTGTTTCTCTAAATCTAAATTTTAAGGCTTGTTCGACAAGACTAGTAAGCTTTTCGACTTGTTCTTTAAGACTTTCCAATTTTTTTTTTTTTTGGTATTGGTCTTTTAACTAGGCTCTTTTTTCATTTTTTATTTGTCTTTTTCACAATCAAGTGTTGTAGGTGCGTTTTAATAAAGAACCTATATTTCAATTTACTAAATGAAAATCATGCAATTATATAAAAGTGATGATGTTATCAACAAGAAAAATGCATATTCAATGTGAACTCCCCTTTACGGGGTGACAACGATCGTTATTCATGAATTTTAGGAACACGATATCATCATCATGCAAATGAGGGGATCCTTATCCAGTCTTGCCTAAATTTGAGCTTTTGGTAAGCCTTTTGACTTTCAATTCTAGTCAGTTTTCTTTTGTTAACTGTAACAACTCATACTATTGTATTTTATATGACGATCATTTGGCATCTAATGGTTTTAAAATTCAAGATGCCACATGTTGGGCTTGCCATGACGAGATTACACATGGTACAACTTAATAGGTAGGTTTTAGTTGTTAAGTGCATCAGGAGGTAGGTTATTATCTAGTTTTAAAAGGTCTCTTGCATGCTTAGTGTTCATCATTGAAAGGTTAATATAAGGCTTACAAGGAGTGTGAAGATAAAGGCCTTTTATATCATATTGACATACCAACCACTTTCAAGTAAGCAATCAAGCAAGAGTTGAATAATTTCATGAGTCTTGCCCAGGCTAAAGCCATTAGAGGTACCATTACTTCCCTACCTATCTTAAATTTTAAGGTGTGTGCTCTTAAAGTGATGCATGATAATAAATATGTGTGTTAAAGCTGTAAAAAGTGATAAGCAAATAAACACAACATAACAAATATTATATCAATTGACAAACAAAGACAAAGCTTAGTCTAATAAAGTCCTAAGTGGAGTCACCATTTTGTCACACCTAATGTTGCGATGACCTTTAATGACTGTAGAAAAAATAACAGATATCTTGTATCTTGTTCTTAAAGGGAAAAAAAATCTAGTTTAAGGAGTTGCCACTTAATATTATGGTCATTAGAAACTGTAATTGGTCAACATAGATTTCATGATATAAGACTAGTTACATGAAAGTGAAAATACTATCACCCTTTAAATGTTTTACCTGAGGTAAGCTGTATTGTTGGTTTTGTCTTTAATTGCTAAGGGTTTGTTTTATTCTTTTTTTAAGGTATGCTTATAATATTCTTGACTCTGATGTCAATGAATATTCAACTACAAATACTTTCAACTCTAGCGTTGATAAATATTACATAATAAAAGAGTATGGTATTGTTGACTTTGGCATTAATGAATATTAGGGATTCAAAATAATTCTTAATCCTATTGTCAATATTCCTAACTCCAACGTTAATAAACATCGAGGGTATTCTTAATTTTGACATTAATAATTACAAACATTTTTTATTATGGCGCTAGTGAATAAACTAATAAAATTTGAATTGAAAACAAAACATAAATTATTATTATTTTTTCAATGAGAAAGAAAAGACATATATGTATTACATACTAGATTCACATTTTATAGTATAAGTCTACAACCCAATACTAAGTAAAGTCATAAAAAAAAACATGCGAAAGACCTATAAATAAACTCAGAAGGGTCCCTAATTTTTTTTGGTATCTCAAATACTACAATCGAGGATTTACGGATGGACCATAATGTATCAACTATTGGATCATCACAATCAGCTTCAAGCTCTCAATCTTTGAAGTTCTAGGTGATTTTAAACAAATAAGTTGAAGCTTGAACGACTCATCTTGCTACTGAGACATAATGACTTAGTACTGAGACGATCAAATTCCAGCTATTGCACTTAAAGCTAAAATCATACATGGGTGGTACATGTGGTCCACCTCATTGGTCCTTGGTCCCAGCTAAGATCTGCCTCCTTATCCTCCTCCTTCTTCAGCCTTTCTCTTTTAAATGAATTGTATTGAAAATGATTAATTTGAAAATCTGTAATAAATATTTGGATTTTTATTTTAATTTAGATTCTTTTAATTTTTTATACTCTATTTATTTTAATTCTTTTTTAAAAAAATAAACAACTTATGAACAAAATTATAGATGAATTACCTTCGTCGAAAAGTTCTAGAGAGTTGATAAAAAATTACATGAAATGCCACCCATTATTTCAGATGGAATCACCGATGAAATAAATCCCTCAGCAATTTCTAGAGAGTTGAACAAAAATTACAGGAGATGCCTCAATCTGTAATCACTAACATGAATATTTCGTAGGTAATATGCCATACACATCGATAGAAATCCCAACAAAATGATGCCATTAATATTTTTTGTTTGACATCTTTTTTCCATTTGTAAATCTAACGATGATTGTGTTACTGATAGAATCATCAACATACTAAAAATCATCGACAATATATTTTTTGACAAACAGTAATAGTTTGGTAGTGAATATTATGGCTATAAATGTGAATTTTTGAGCTGAAAAATCTATTTAGGTTTACAAAAATGCTTCTGGAAGAAATCACTCAGGAGCTAAGGCTAAGGCCCAGGCTGGGTTGATGCGCACACACGGGGGGTTTAAGCCCAAAGCCTACCTTACTTAGGACCTCTCCCCTCTAAAAGCCTATATGCTTTTTAGACCCTATTTTAATTTCTCAACTTTTCACTTTATAAACCCAGAAAGTTTTGTTTCTTTTCTACATGAGATAAAATATTTTTAAAGGGTTATGAGTTTCATCAAAACATGCCAACCAAGGGTTATTTGAGATCAATATCTCATTCACCCATAATTTGTTTAAATCATATTAATTTTTCATGTTAAAAGTTTAGGTTAGAGATTAAATTTTAATAAATTTTTAACATAAAAAGTTAGAGATTCCACTTTTAATTTGACCTTAAAATGTGTTCACTAATTAACCATGTTTTTAAACAAAAATTTCCAACATGCTAAAAACTCTATATGAATTAAAATGAAAAATAATTAAATCTGGTATGCAAAAGTTAGTTTAATGTCATACCCTAATGCATGCAGTTGTTACCAATATAAATGTTTTGGGCGTCAACAATAATTAAGAAAAAGCAGAAGAGGAAGAAATGTAAATTATATTTTCATGGTATGGAAGCCAACTAGAAAATGATGGATATAATCAACCAACCCATGTAGCGTTGAGGACTGGCTATAACATTTAACATTTAGCATCTGCCATCTCATATTAATTATATTATTTTGAAGACTGAATAATTCAAGTGTAAGTTCATGGTAAATAAAAAGGCAAATCGTATCATGTTCCTGTGTTGAAAGATATATTAATTTGATCGTAGACTATATTTCTGGAAGTCATGTATTTTTTATCTATGTTTAATAAGATAATGTAGAGAGCAGTTACAAAGTTGATTTAACCGGCCAATATAGCTTTCTTTATTTCTTGATCTCTTAATTTTCTAATTATAATTAATATTCTAAAGCACATGAAGAAGAATGTTGGCTCAGTGATAAGAGCTTGGGACCAAGGGATTTGCTCTCCTTGTGATTTCAGGTTCGAACCTTGTAATTGCTAATATGATTGTTAGAGAATAATATAAATCATATCTTAGAACCTAATCTAACAGTTTAAGCTATTGGACTGAGATGATTCTTTGACATGGTATTAGAGCCTTGATTACCAAGTGGTCTTAAGTTCGAATATCATCATCCTCATTTATTTGATAAAAATTAAGTACAAGGTAATGTCTTTGTGCAAGTTTCAAACCCAAAGGCTTTCACTTGAGGGTGTGTGTTAGAGAATAATATAAATTATACTTAAGACCTAACCTAATAGCTTAAGCTATTAAGTTAACATGGTTCTTTGACAATAATGACCATTAGAGGTTTACATAGTCGTTAACTTCAGGATCTGTAAGATTAGTTGTAGGACCTAATCTAACAACTTAAGCTATTGAGTTGAGATGATTTTTTGACAATGATGACCACTAGAGGTTTACATGGTCGTTAACTTCAGGGTCTGTGGGATTAGTCAAGGTGCATACAAGCTGGCTCGAACACCCATATTAATAAAAAAAGAAAGAAAGAAAAAGAATGTGTATTTCTATACATGCACATGTATGTTAATGAAGAAAATAAAAAGAGTAATTAACGCCCTATTTATTTATGCGATAGTGTGGTGTTGTGTAGAATATATTTTATCTCAATTATATATTTGAAAGCCTTTAATTAATTAATATATAATATAATTTTACTTTAAATTCTCTATTACATGGTTAAGAAAAAAATTTACAATTTATACATTTTACGCATTTGTCAAAACTATTTCAATACTTCAATACTAAATATGCACGAAACAAACACATTGATTTTATTGAAATAAATAATTGATTAAGGAATATAAAATTAGCAAGCTAAGAATTGGAAGAAAACTCAGCTAATTAATTAATTCGTTGCTTATATTACAATATCACGAAAGAGCCAAATGTAGGAGAGAATTACAAAGACGAAATTATGGACCGTTACCATGTTCTGGATAACTTATAAATATTGTGGTTACTAGTAAAATATTAGGCAGGTGATTCACCATGACTCAGTTTTTTCTCTCTCTCTCTCTCTCTCTTTACCTTAATTAAATCTCTCCCCTCGATCTAGCCTGTGGGATTGATGAAACTCAAATAATTGGGTACCCACCATGCATCCTTGAAGTGGATGCTAATTATTTATGTTGGAGTGGAGTGTTGGGTTGTAATTAAAATAAATTAATAATTATTATATGTATATAAATTAAAAGTCTCAAAATAATGCAGTCTCCAGGTTTAATATATTAATTAGCTGATCAGATTAACTCAGCTTAATTGGCAAATTATGTTCAAGAAATAGTTCGGTCAACAAAAAACCAAAGGGTCGAATTCATGAACAACGACTGCCAAATGGGGTGGTATTTTCTTCTTCTTTTAACCCACAGAATCACGCCAAGGAAAAATTCACGAGTTGATACCGCCTGCTAACTTTGCCCAGATTCTCATTTTGCACGCTCAAAAACATTCCACAGTTTTAATTAGGACTTATTTATTTATTTATTATTAATAATAATAATAAGATCACGCCAAGGAAATGGTGCGTGTTGAACGGCCTTTTCCAAGAGCTACAAGAAGTTTATCAACTCGTCGATCAATTGAAAAGTACAAGTAATAAGATTTAGGCCATGAATATTTTTCCCCTCTGAGTTATTGTTTATCACTTGATTATTGTCAGCCAGTTAAAAGCTGACTTGCACAGTTCTATAACATGCACCCTCGCCTCTTTTGTTTTTGTCGGCCCTTTCAATGGTGGATCCATCATTATTTTGCCCACTAATTTTGTGCCAAGTGACTCTGCTTTGGTTGGCCCCTGGAAGAAACTTCTGGCCAACGTGTTTTTATATGTTTTTTTGGTTTGACCATGAAAATGCCTGATGGGAAAAGTATGGCTGTCAAACAAGAACAAAAGTATTAAAAGAAGAAGAAGAAGAATCAAACTAAATAGCATTATTTTTTTTTTCTAGAATTGTCAAGCTTTGTTACTTTCAAACCTTGCTATTAAGTATGCTGGCTCCATTCACTTACGGCAGCTAAAAGAAAAAAGAAAGCATCCTCTCCATTCTTCAAAAACCTCCCAAGAAATTCGAGAACTTGTGCAGTCCCATTGTTTGTTTCATAGTTATAGATCATGGATGAAATAGAAGTTCCTGAATATTTTCTATGCCCCATTTCGCTGCAAATCCTGAAAGACCCTGTTACAACAATAACAGGCATCACTTACGAGCGAGAAAGCATAGAGCAATGGTTGAAGGCAGCAAAAAGCAACCCTACTTGCCCGGTAACAAAGCAGTCTTTGCCAAGAGATTCTGAGTTGACACCAAATCACACGTTGAGGAGGCTAATCCAATCATGGTGCACCGTGAATGCTATAAATGGGGTTGATCGAATCCCCACCCCAAAGTCTCCGATCAAAAAGAGCCAAATATTTAGACTCATCAAGGATCTTGACGCCCCTGATGATCACTTGCGTACGAAGGCATTAAGGAGAATGGAAGCCATTGCCAAAGAGAATGAAAGGAACAGGACTTGCATGGTGGAAGCTGGTGTGACAAAAGCTGCGGTTCTTTTTATCATAAAATGTTTCAAAGAAGGAAAGACTGCTGGTCTTGAAGAAGTTTTGAGAATTCTTCATCTTATTTGGAACCAATCTCAAGAAATCAAGCTTCTTGTTAGGGAGAACCAAGATTTCATCGATTCATTGACATGGATTTTACGTTGTGATCAGATAGATAATCACGTTGATGTCAAGACCCATGCAATGATATTATTGCACAAAACAACGGAGATTGTATGTCAAAAGCTACTGGAGAGTTTAAAGGTTGATTTCTTCAAAGAGATCATAACAAGGGTTCTTAGGAAGAGAATCTCTAAACAAGCCGTGAAGTCATCCTTGCTTGTTCTTACAGAAGTGTGTCAATGGGGCAGAAACAGGATGAAAATTGTTGAGGCTAATGCTGTTTTCGAGCTCATTGAACTAGAACTAGAGAAACCCGAGAAGAACATCACAGAGCTCATTTTTAATATCTTGGCTCAATTATGTTCATGCGCAGATGGGAGAGAACAGTTTCTAAAGCACGCAGGAAGCATTGCCATGATTTCAAAGAGGGTCCTTAGGGTTTCTCCAGCAACTGATGATCGAGCACTGCACATACTTGATTCAATCTCAAAATTTTCTGCTAGTGATGAAGCTGCTCTAGAGATGTTGAGAGTTGGTGCTGTGTCAAAACTTTGCATGGTTATTCAAGCAGACTGTGCTCCCTACTTAAAAAAGAAAGCAAAAGGAATCCTTAGGTTGCACTCCCATTTGTGGAACAATTCTCCTTGCATTGCTGTATATTTGTTAACCAGGTATCCTGGATAATTAATCCATTAGTTTCTTCCCCTTTTTTCAAATATCTTGTATAAAAACAGGCAAGAGAGCTTATAGTTCAAACATGCAGTTCTATCACTGAGATTTCTCGGTTTCTAGCATGTTTTTTTGTAAAAAAAAAAAAAAAAAAAAAAAAAGGAAAAGAAGAGAATCAGATTTTCTTTTCTTTTCTAATCCAATCTTTGTTTGTGCTTTTATTTTGTAATTTTCTGTTCAAACAAGGAGACCAGTAATAGTAGCAGAGTTTGACTTTTAAGACACTGTGGAATTTCTTCTTTTGGGCAAGTAATTAGGGCTCCGTTTGTTTGCAGGAAAGTGGTTTTCTTTTGGAAAGTGAATTCCGGGGAAAGTGAATTCCTGGAAAGTGAATTCCGGAAAAGTATTTTCCGATGTTTGGTAGTGTTATGGAAAAATGAACTGGAAAACACTTTCCAGTGTTTGGTTGTGTTATGAAAAATGAACTGGAAAATAATTTATTAATGAATTAATTTTTTTTCAAGTTTATCTAATATATATATAAAATATTTAATCACTTACAATAAAAAAAAATAAAATCTAAAAAGTATAGTGATGATTTTTTTTATTATATCCTATATTCATACATAGCTTATTTTATAATATATATATATATATATATATATATATATAATATATATATATATCATATTATAGAGAAATAAGCTTGTGAAATATTTTTTACGTAAAACCTATTAATATTTTTTTTTCAATTTTAAAAGCTTAAAATAATTTTTTTTCCATATGAAGAAAGCCAAATTAGTTTATGGTAAGAGATATATATTTGGGTTTTTTTTTTTGTATAAAGAATTTTTTAAAAGATAAATACATACACAAATATTTTTTATGGGTTTTTTGGATAAATATTTTTTTGTACGGGTAAATGCAATTATCTCTTTAATATCCCTTTAATATATATCAAATAAACATCAAGATATAAATATAAATATCTAACATCAAACATAGTCATGCATAAATATTAAGTTTCGATGTCATATACATACATATTAGTTCAAATTACAAACATAAACATGCTAGACCGAATTAAACAAGTACACATACTCGTTAAATAACAAACATAGTCTGAACCCAAATTTTAAACATAGTCAAACCATATTAGCAAGCAGGCCTGTAGCAGTGTCGGTTCACAAAATTTTGAACCCAAATTTTCCTCAAATTAGCATTTTTTGCCATAAATGCTTTTGCCAACATCTCATTTTGGACCAAATGATCAAATGCATCCCCAAGAGTGATCTCATCAAAGCCTTCAATTTTCATCACTTCCGTATACAACGCATTAACATCAAGTTGATTTTTGCTGAGACTTTGAATTGCAAATGCTACATCTCCAATCTGTTTAGACAACTTTTCAATACCATCATCTTCATACATGCGATTTCTCTTCCTATGTTGCCTCTTTTGTGTACTAGAGGAAGATGTTTCTTTTCCCTTATAACTTTCTTCATATTCACCTTCATTTTCAAATGAAATTGATTGCTCTTCAGTGTTCTCGTCCAAGTTCACATCAGCATATGATTTCGCATAATTTCCGATTGCCATGTCTTTTCCAACAACAATTGTCATTGCCTCGTACATATCAAGTTTTTTGTTGAGAAACTTGTCATGATTGGGATGTGCCTGTTCATAAAGTTTATAATATGCAATTTTTTAGTTCATTGTATAACATTTTAGAAACAAAAGTAAATATAAAAATTACAAAGAGTATAATATTTATCATACCTTCACTTCTTCATCATATACATCTTTCGAAACTGTAATCATCTTCAAACAATCATCCCAGCCAAAGCCACTTTTATTTTTAAGTTTGGTTATTATTCCCCATTCTTTTTTTCACAGTCTTCAGATGATTTTCCACATGCTTAGGCTCGCATTGGACGTTGAACTTTTGACTAATTTCTGTAGCCACCTTAACAAAAGATTCTGCTTTAAAGGTGGAAGAAGGTTTGCTTCCTTAAGTGCCTCCTCAGCTAATATCTCAAGCAACATGTGAGACATAGGCTTAGACCATGTGAAGTGCTTGCCCTTGCATTTTTCATTCTGCGTGGAACTCATTTCTACAAAAAAGAAATTACAAATTTATACAAAATAAAATCATACAACATTTAGATTTAATAAATTTCATATAAAAACTATAATTAATAATTAAAAGAGAAATTATAATAAAGTCAATATCTACTCCAAATACATAACAAAGATAATACACACTTAAGCAATACATAATAAAAACAAACACATAATTAACACTCAATTAATTGTTTTCTTTGAGTGTTATAGTCATTCCACATGGTTGATGCAATCATTTCTCTTTTTGTTATCCACTCCCTATTCTCTTCCCTTTCCTCCCATTGACTTAAGTTGATTGTTCGTCTAATTGGTTCACTATCCGAACATATTTCTTCCATAATAAAGTCATAAGGATCAACCCCATTATATGATTATGAATAATACAACATGCAAGCACAACATCTACTTGTGTTTCATAGGACCAAAAAGATTTTCCATCAATTGATCTAAAACGACTCTTCAAAATACCAAACCCTCGCTCAATAGCGGTTCTCAATGAAGAGTGTCGAAGATTAAATAACTCCTTTTCATTTTCTGGTGCACGTTCTGTAAACTCGTTCAAGTGATATCGAACTCCACGAAAAGGAGAAATGATTCCTTTTCGAATACCGTAACCAGCATCACCAAGATAATATTTCCCTACAAATTAAAAAAAATAAAAGCTATTACTATATTTATCTGATAACACATTTTATATGTTTATTGCATATGATAAAATAATTTATTATATACCTTCTGGAATTTTTAGACCATTAGGTCTTGATAATGCATCACCTAAAACTCGTGAATCATGTGCACTTCCTTCCCAACCAGCTAAAACATATATGAACTTCAAATCAAAAGTTATAGCTGCTAAAACATTTTGTGTTGTTCCTTCTTTTCGTCCTCGAAACTTTCCTTGAATCTCAACAGGAACATTTGCAGGAACATGGGTACCATCAATTGCTCCCACACAATCCTATATAAACATGAAAAAATAATTTATAACATTTTCTTATGAATGTAATTAATTAATTCATAAAAATAGTGGTATTGTTTTCATACCTTAAAATAAGGATAGAATCTTCTATTATTCATTATCTCTGCTGGAACTGTATCCTCTGGATCTTTAATAAGGTGTTTGTATAACTTAAGAACTGCTTTTAAGACAATTCTAAAGTAACGATGGATTGTTTCTACAGACCTATAGTATATACCACTAATAACCCGAAATCTTTGGTTTTGGCCTACAATTTGTAAGAACACAATTACTTGCTCTCTAATAGACACATTTTGAGTTGATCGTAATAGGTTACGACTTGTGAGAACATCACACAATCTATATAATACAACAGGCTTCATACGAATTTGTTCAACGCAATGTCGATCACCTCGATTCAAAATGCTGTCAATATAGAATTCTCGTTGAGCAATTGCATTTATACGTGGTTCTCTTGGTATATAAATTCTATTTTTTTCTTGTTCAATAATAGCTACCCCCGTAGCTATCACAGTTACAGCTGCTCCCATACATGCTGCATGAATTATTTTACTATCCATAACATGAAAGTGAAGTTTTCTGATAACAAAACCTAAAAATTTAGGGAAATAAATATTAAAAAAGGCATATAAAATACTAACACAATCAATATAATAAATTATGCTCAAAGAAGCTGACAATATACAATTCATAAGTTCACAACGATCAAGATCAATCATTTTAATTCTTAAAATTAATCTGATTATTGAATAATTAAATACAAATAAGTTTCGAAAATCATCCCGCATGCAGCAACACAACACACGATCGAGTTCATGGCTAGGTTCAATTCTATACTATTTTGATGATAAACAAAATAATCTACCCAATCATCAGTTACAAATTAGAAAGATTTTATTGTTAATCTCTATTTTTAGAGGAACAATACCTACCTAGAGTTGTATTACATTAAATTTCATTATGTTATTAAACACATAATTTATATTTGAAATTACAAACATAAACTATATATATAATATATATATATAAAGAACCCACCCCCGGCTCCTGCATTGCAATCCCAACCGTTCCCCAACTCTCTCCCATAAATTAAAAGCCAACATCATCGCTTTCTCTTCATTTCTATTCCCCTGTCAGTTTCCCCTCCCCCTCCCCTGTTTCCCCCTGTTTGTGTCCCCTGGTTTCCCCTATTTCCCCCCGTTGGTTTCCCCTGTTTCCCCAACTCTCTCCCATAAATTAAAAGCCAACATCATCGCTTTCTCTTCATTTGTATATAATTCCCCTGTCGGTTTCCCCTCCCCCTCCCCTGTTTCCCCCCGTCTGTGTCCCCTGGTTTCCCCCCGTCGGTGTCCCCTGGTTTCCCATGTTTCCCCTTTGTCGATTTCCCATGATTTCACTGTTTTTCTCTCATCTGGTTTCTCCCCCGGTTTCCCCTCTGTCAGTTTCCCCTCAATCTCTAATCCCCTGGGTAAGTGGTATTCGGTTTCCCCGATTATTTTCTTTGTTCTCTCTCGCCTCAACTTTCTCAATCGGTTGCTCTCTCTCGTCCTTAACTTCCCCTGCCTTTCTCTCGTCATTTCCTATTCTCAAGAAGCAGGCAACATCACAAATGCAAGGGGCAAGGGCAGGCAGGCAGGCAGGGAAACACAACAGATTCACTAATCCCCCCCTTAACTTTACTTCTCTCTGTTTGCGTTGGATCGGGGGACGGGGAAACAGGGTTGGGTCTGGGATGGGGAAGTTTGGTTTGTCTAAGGCTCCGTTTGTTTGGGATGGGGAAGTTTGGTTTGCAGGAAAGAAGCTGCCGAATGTGCAAGAAAATAAACTATAATTTTTATGGCTTGCTTGTGATGAATTTGCTTGGTTTTTTCTGTGATTTTGTTTGAACATGACGAGGTAAGATGAGGAAGAAAACTTGTGTTTGCGTCTCTGTATTTGTGTTGGGTATGGGAAAATGTTTTACAGGCAGAAGATAAACCATGGATTTTTTTGGTAACAGACACAATAAATTAAACAGATCAAAGGATTTCTTGCTATAATTCTTTACAGATCTATCAATGAAAAAATTAAAAACATATAAAGGAAATAATATACAGAAATACA
Source organism: Populus alba (assembly GCF_005239225.2). Lineage (NCBI taxonomy): Eukaryota > Viridiplantae > Streptophyta > Magnoliopsida > Malpighiales > Salicaceae > Populus > Populus alba. The sequence continues at coordinate 2,282,558 of NC_133292.1, forward strand.
GAACAGATCTATGAACGAAAAAAATAAAAACATATAATAAACGAAATAATATAGAGAAATAGAGAGGGGAAAAAATACCTGAAAAAAAGTGTCCAGGGATCTGATTTCAGTCTTGCTTCTGTTGTTTTCGGAGAGAGACTAGAGAAAGAGAGACCAGAGATGTGTTTTTGTAAAAGATGGAAAGTGTTTTCCTTTTCACAAGGAAAGGAAAACACTTTCCTGCGGCACAAGAGGCTTTTTTCCTTTGACCGGAAAAGACTTTCCTTTGACCAAGTTTCCAAGTGATTGCCAAACGTTGGAAAATGAGGAAAGTCAATTCCGGGAATCTGCTTTCCTTGAAACAAACAAGGCATAGAGTGAATATACGTTCTCACCTGCACACCGACCATTATTGCAAACAGGGGAAAACGGAACCCTGCCACCATGATTGCACGGCGGAAAACAATGTAAGAGATCAGGTATGATTAGGATTTGAACTTTGAAGAACACTCGAAGAGATAGCGGTGCAAGTCAGTGTTTGAAAGGTTCCAGGGACAATAACCTTTATCTGCCACGAATGATTGGTCAAAAATTGCATGGTTAGTAGCCAGGTGGTTCCCATTGCTTAACATAATTTTAAAAATATTTAGTTAATTAATATATATTATATTTTTATCTGAGTTTTTGTTTTAAGATCTTAATTACTAAAAATCCAAAATTTATGTTAAATTATAGCTATAAAAACTATCATGATACTAAATACATATTAAACAATTTTATATATATATCTCTAATCAAGCCATATTTAACATAATTATAATTTTAAAAGTGTCTGGTTAATATACATTATAATTTTACATGGGCCCTACTGGAATATTTTTTTTGAAACTTTGGTTATGAAATTAAAAATTAAAAATTTATAGTTTTTCTTCTACTTATTTTTTCAAATCACAGTAAAAACTATATATCACAATATGAGAGACGCTAGACGACTTTATATATTAGCTAGAGTTATGTGGAGAAAAAGTTTAGTTAATTACTGCCTTCACTTACGACTTGTCAACAAATATTCATTTCATGGGGTGATTGGTTCTTTACAGGCGGTCCAATTGGATATAGAGGTGTGAAGATATGGAAACTTTTGACCATACAAAGGAGAACATGGATTTTGCTACTTCCAAGTTACTGGCATTATGATGTTTGTAAAATTATAATCATTAATTTTTTTTTTGTTGGATTTTCTTTGTAGATAAAAATAATTGTTGATTTTTGAAAAATACTACTCACTCATCAAACGTGCAGTTGAAATTTAAATAAGATATGATTTCGATTTCAATATCAACATGATAAATCATGTTATTAGTAAATTGAAGAAAGCCCAATAATTAAAAAGAAAAAAAGAAATGTATATCATCCATCCCAAAAAAAACCGCAAGTAAATATGTATAATTGAAGAATAGTTCACATATAAAAATAATATCTGCATATTAATTCTAATTCTATACTAAAATAATATATTAATTCTAATCATACGAGAAAATCATAAAACAATCATGTTTATATATTATTTTATATTACCTTTCAATAAAATTAATAAGAATTAATTAGTATCACCAAAAAATCCATTAAAAATACGAATTAAATTTATTACAAAATCTAAAACTAAAAGAATCAAAGAGAAATTGACAGTAGATTTTTGAATATTTATATCCATAAGGTTTGTAAAAGTTGATATCAGAACAAAATACTAAAATTAGATTATATATTCTTTATCTTTTAGTTTTTATATTATTTTTTTAGGTGATATGATATTAATCAACAAGCATTATCAAAAAAAAAATAAAAAAAAACCCCTAGATATACCGATTATCCGAAACTAGTGTTTACCAATAGCAAAAACATCACATTAAAGCAGCCAAAGAAGTTTCGTTTTATTTGCAATAATAACAAGAATAATGATTCTACGGTAGGGTAAGGGTTGACGTTGAAGTAGCAGCAAAGCTTGACCTTCTCTATATATTCTTGATCTATATTGCCATCGATTCTGGACATTTACCGTCATTGAAAATGTGGGAAATGAACTCCACGTACTACACATGAACTGACAAGAATAGTCAATATTTATTCCTTGTTTCATATTTAAGAGTTTGAAAACCAGAACGGAGGCGGATTCCATCTTTAGTTTAGAGTTTCCATTTTTCATGCCTTTTTTTTTTTCTTTTTCTCTTATATATATATATATATATATATATATATATATATATATTAACGTAGATGTTCAAGTCAGCTTGTGCACATCTCAACTAATCCCACGAGTCCTGAAGTTAACAAATATGTAAACCTTCAGTTTGTCAAAAAACCATATCAACCCAAAAGCTTAAGCTATTAAGTGAGGTTCTTGGATATAATTTATAGTATTCTCTAACATACAGGGGTGGAACAAAACAAAAAAATTAGGGGGGGCCAAGTTATAAATTCGGGGGGGGGGGGCATTTCTTTGCAGGGGCCAGGCTCCTGCCAGCCCCCCCTTCTCCGCCACTGCTAACACATCCTCTCAAGTGAAAGCTCTTTGGGTCTGAAATTTATATAGATCCACATTACATTGTGCTTAATTTTTTATCAAATAAATAGGGATGCTGATATTTGAATTCGTGATTACTTGGTTATCAAGGCTCTGATACCATTTCAAAAACCATCTCAACCCAAAAACTTAAGTTATTAGATGAAGTTTTAGGATATGACTTATATTATTCTCTAATACAGTTATCCTAGGTTTGTGTGGAACTCGAATTAATGACATTTAATGAGCAAATATAAGATGTGAGAAGTTGAGATACACCTCTTAAGTTTTTTTTTTTTTTTTTTTTTATATTTTTCTTATTGTATCCTTAACATGCTATTTGTAATACAAGCAAGTCAATGGTACTGTAGGATTTTAGAGCAAACTCCCACGTTGAACATGTCACAAACACAAAATGGAATTGGTTTCGTCTTCAGCATCATATATATGACATGTTTTATAAGTGGAAGGCCATGTATAATAGATTATACCTTTTCTTAATTAGCCCTTTTGCCTTTGTTTGTATTTTTGCCTATTTAAGCCTTCTCTTGTGTCTTATATTAATTTGCTCGTCTTCATTAAAAATAAAAAATAGAACGCATTATTGTTTTTTATTTTTATTTTTTTAAACAAACACCATATATTCTAAGACTAACTTATCGATCTAGTAAGAAATTTACATAAATTACCCGCACCTTGAATAGTGCATTCATATGAAATATCTTTTTTGTAGTTTTGTTTATAAAAAATTTAAAACTCTAAATAATAACAAAAAGTAAAATAAAATCTACTTACTATCTAAGCCAATGTCTCCAGGATGTCGTCTTAGATCATTTGCAGAATTTGTCTTTATACTAGTTATACAATTTAAGCTGAAGTCTCCTGAATTGAAGTTCCAAATTCTTTTGAATTATGGTGTTCACTAAAGAAACTTGAAATTTTCAAATTGAAACCATCAAACAATGAACCGAGAGAGGTTGGATCGAGGGTGAAAAAGCCTTTATTTATTTATTTATTTATTATGATTATATGATCTCAAGATGTGCCCGATATTGGACGACGCTTCTTGCGTCTGAATATTGCTCACTAAAGTTGCCGGTAGGGAGAACAAAGTTTTCATTATCTTGCTACGTATTGTATTTGCTTCATGTATCCAAAAAAAAAAAAAAAAAACTTTTTAAAAAAGATAAAAAATACCTATAAAACATCTTAAAAAATTTAGATTTGGACATGATAGCGAAAACCTAGCTTTCAAAAATTATAAATTCAAGTAAAGAATCTAAGACTATGCACCAGAAATACAAGCTCGGACAAGTAGTTCAAGCCCATAATCTAAGACTTGGCACTCAATGCACCATAGTGGGCGTACGTCCAGTATTATCATGGATTTAAACTATCATGCCTGAATTAAGAATCTTTATTTTTAAACTATTTAATTTTTTTAAGATATAATTAAAGCTTCATCGATCTATGGATGACACATAACAAATTCACAAGTTAGATGAATTTTTTTTTTTCTTTTTGGGTATGGGCTATTTCAAAACTAGTTATTTTTACTTTCTTAGATTTGTTTCTACATGTGTTGTTTGCAAAAGATAGGTACCAATTTCATTTATCTCATATACCATCGGGTTAATTAATTTATCCCCTCCAATAAATACACACACGCACACACATACCATTTGGTATTGATCTCTTCAGTCTTGTAATTAATAGCATGATTCAAATGTACTATCGGTCACTCTGAGTCATGAAGATACAGACATATATATGACTTCAATATTTGATCAAACAACTACTATTCGTTTCTAGCTAGCTTTCGTTGACTATTAAAAATCAAACTCCATTCTTTGCCGCCTCAGTTCAAGTCCTTCCATGTACTGTTGAATATTGACTGTTAGTTATTCGTCATATTCGCCCAATTGAATTTCGTATTTCCAATAAATTAATAGAATTTTCACGCTTCCTCATTATTTAAAACCCGGATTGGACGGGTCCATTCATGACCTAAACCTATCTGAATTAAAAATAAAAATAAAAAAAAATTAATTGATTAGATTAAAACACAGGTTGACCCGATTAATTAAGCCTATATAGTTAAAATCCAATTATCAATATGTTTTTTTTTTTAAATAAATTAAAATGATATTTTTTTTTAATATAAATTGACACTCTCAACTCTCAATCTATAATCCAAACCCTATCTTAATTCAAGTTTTAAAACTATATTGCCTTTACTTTCTCTTTCTATTCTTATGATGGATGCGGCTTCTACATCAACATTTAACTCCCAAGCTTCTACATCAACATTTAACTCCCAAACTGCTTGCCAATAAACTATGGATTAATTTGTCATTAGTTGTTTTCCTTCTAGTTCAAACCTTATGTGTGTGTGTGTATAACAAAAAAAACTTTATCAAACTGCTCTGTTAATTATAGCAGGAAAGGATCACCATTTCTCCTTCCCCTTCACCTTCATTTTTCTCTTCTTAAGTATGGTTTGGGCCGAAACCTTGTTACCATAGAGTCCATAGAAATAACAAACGAAATGAATAACTTCATGCTCAAACCTCCAAACTCACTATCTCTTTCTAAATTAAGAAAACAAGGACCATAACCCAACCCTGATTAGTGTAGCTTAACTAGTCAGACCTTAGGTTTTCTCCATAAAAGTCACCAATTCGAGTCCCACAAATCTTAGGGTCACTGAAAGCTTACATGGTTGTTAACTTCAGGACCCGTGTGATTAGTTAAAGTGCGTGCAAGTTGGCCCGACACCTACATTAGTTAAAAGCTAGGCAAAATAAATGATATCTAAGATAATATTTTAGGGTTAACAAGATGTCATATCAATAAATAAAGAAATAAGTTCTCTTTAGAATCTATAATGATAATATATATATATTAATATTGTAGCTTAGATATAAAAGAAATTTGTGTTTTGATAGATTAACATTTTTTGTTTTTCCTGAATACTCTCTTTGGAACAAATAAACAAAATATAGGGTAATGATCCATTATCTCTGGACTTAGCCAAGTGTTGAGCCTAAACATATGTGAGTTTGGCAAATTATTAGACTCATCATCTTCGAGCTCAACTAAGCACTAAGCTTGAACTTGTGTGCGTCTGATATACTAAGCCCAGACTTGTGTGTGAGTTTGGTGAATTGCTAGACTCACTATATCTCTAGACTCAGCCAAACATTGAGCCCAAATATAAGTGGGTGTGACGAACTGTCATACCCACAATCAAAGATATTTTATTATGATGAGTTATAGATATTTTATCCTAACGAGAAAGATATTTTGGTTGATATGTGAACCTTTTTATTTTATATGAAAATAGGGATCTTAGGAGCTATAAAAGGAATCAAGGCAACCTCCACAAGGCAGTGGTGTATATATATATATATATATATTGTAAATCACCTGTTATAATTTTTCTAGACTATTAAAATATGAGAAATTTAACTAATAATAAAATAGATTAAATTAAATTAAAGAAACCTAAATCAAGATAAAAATGGTGAAATTAAGAAAATGAAAAGTGAATATTGTGCTAAATTGTTAGAAAGAAAAAATTATGGGGACAAAATAAATACATAAGACCAAGAGGGTCAATGTTCAAATAACAAAAGGTTAGGGATTTATGTACAAATCATAAAATGACCCCTAGTGTGAAACCTCAAAAATTTATAATTTAGATATGCAGATGACTTAGTGGAAACTTGTAAAACCCAACAAAAGACTTCACCATGAAGAATTGAATAATGAGAAGTAAAACATAAATGGTGGTAAATTGTAAACTTCCGATCAAATTTGATGATATTAATAAAATTATTGATAATCCAGAACCAAGAATAAGATGAGCTAGTTAAAATAAAATAAAATGGATTAGTATTGAATTATTAGAAAAGAAATTTTGAAGATAAAGATTTTTTTTCCATAGTATTTTAAAAGTGGACCGAAAAAAAACATTTGGTTGAACGAAAAGATAGCCAAACTTGATATAAGGGTGTTTTAGTAAATATAGATAGATTTGCTATATAAATAGACAACAAAATAATTTGGTTTGAACCAAAAATATTTTTATATAAAAAAAATTATATTTTCATATTTAATAATAATACTAAAGTGTTTTAAAAAGAGCTATAAATTTCTTTTTTATATTTAAAAAAATTGAGACCCCACGACATAACACGGAGATACAAATTAGTAAAACTCTAAATTACTTCCAAGTAATTTCTCAGATCATGAAACACGAGCTGCAGGTTAACTTCATTGAGAATCAGGAAGCAGCCGCAGCCGCAATTTCTTACCTTTTCACGGTGCGACTATGACCTTGTACTTGCTCCAGAGAAACACTTCATGTGATTTCAAACTGCATCCATCAGAATTAACCAAGTCCAAATTTCCTTGAACCTGCTCCGTGTAATCCCTGAAAGCCTTCACTAAATTGAATGCAAATAGGCACTTTTCTGGACTCATAGTTGGTGAATTTTCCATTTCAGTTTGTGGAGACTTGTTCAGGTCTTTCTGTTCAATCCAAATTGAATTCATTAACTTTGTACTGATATATTAAATATATGTTTAGTATTGTGATAGTTTTTATAATAATAATAATAGTTTTAAAAAATTATAAATTATAGTTTTTTTAAAATTAAGATTTCAAGAAATAATTTTTTTATATAAAATTATGATACGTTAATTAACTACATATTTTCAAAACTAAAATTAAAACAAAACATAATTTTATAAAACAATGGCATGCATTAAAACTTTTTTTTGAACCCGGAATTCAGGTTAAAATGCATCCTTTAAACACACAGGGAAACATGATTGCCCAATTGAAATGTAGATTCGCAGATCTCACTAGTTTTCCACAACGATAAAAGAAGAGGGCTTTTTTTATATATCGTGAAAGGAGGAATCCGAACTGTAGTCTTACATGTTCTTAGATGCCTTTCCACCAATGAACCTTGCCATCCTTGTGAATTACACAAAAAAAAAAAAAAAAAAAAACATGCGTCGGAAGTGACGGACTAGAAAATGATTCAGTGGTTGTACTTGTAAGGTAAGAAAAAGGTGTTTTTAAAACAAGCAAACACAACAAGAGCATAAATGCATTCTACAATAAATAAATAAATAAAATAACAAATTTATTTGCTTTGAGATTTCTGTTCCTGGGACATCTTTCGTGCCCAAAATGTGTAATATTTCAAATTATATTGGATGAGGCAAAATTATCCCCATTGATCATTATATACTCGGAACAAAAAAGGCTCAAATCGATGATCAGGAAGATGGATAAGAAGACATCAAATAAGGAGGAACACAAGCAGAATTCCTCCAAACCCTGGAGTGCAGCTTGAGGATCTCCCTAGCTCTCTCCTTGCTCTTGAAACTACTATCCACCTGCAAAACCAAACACAACTTGGCCACAACACCAACCTGCAACATTTCTTGAAGAACCCTAGACGTTGCTGAAAACCTACAAATGGAGCACAGGATTCTCACTGCCTTATCACTTGCAACATGAGAAACCCTAAGTATTTTCTTGGAAACAACGGCAAGTCCTGCCCCGTGCTTCAATAACTCTGCTCGTCCCTCAGCACAACCACAAAGCAGATCCAAAACAGCTAGAACAAGTTCACAAGCTCTCTTTTCTGATTTATCTAGAAGAAGCTCAATCAAGACCGAAACGGCGCCACCTTCGACAGCTTTGATTCTGTTTCTTCCCCATGGACAGACCTCCACAAGAAGCTTCAATGCCGCCTTTGAAGATTGTTGTGAGATCTGATCATTGAGTACACGTACTAATTCTACAAACATTTCTGGTCTGATACTGATCAAATGCATTGGATCTGCCACTTCAAAGACGGACTTCAACAACATTGTCGCATAAGCTCTAGATTGATAGCTACTATGCTTCAAGATTTGAAGTAATGACTCCAAGAACTGATCGCCATCATTGGTTATCAGATTCTTCAATTTCCTTTCTGATATTTTGAGATGATAAAGAATGTTCAATGCTTCACCACTTGCTCTTGAGAACTCAGACTCATTATCATCGCTGGCTATGTCAACTGAAGTAGAATCACCATTTTTCAAGATTGTAGCCAGGAAATCAACTGCACCAGCTTCCTCTAGACAGATTCTATTCCTTTCACTTTCAAGCGTGATCGATCTAAGCCTTCGTAGACTCTTGAGCTGCAAGTGTGGAAATTTCTTAGCGTCATTAAGAAGTTTGGCGATCTGGGCTCTTTCAATGGGTGGCCTTGGAGTTGGGATTCGCTCGATTCCGAAAGAGGCATTGAGGGTGCACCATGCTTGGATCAATCGTCGAAGAGTGTGGTTTGGGGTTAGATCTTTACCAAACAACTCTTGCTTTGTGACAGGGCAAGTGTTGTTCTTGCATGAAAATAACCATCTCTCAATGTTCTCTCTATCATAGGTAATCCCAGTAGAGATTGTAACTGGATCTCTCATGAGTTGAAGCGAAATTGGGCAGAGAAAATGATAAGGAACATCGATTTGATCCATTTTGAATGAACAAACAGATAAAGAATATTATCAAAGGTACCAAGAATAGAACTCTAATCTTTTTGATGAAGAAATATAGCAAGAAAAAATTATACCAAAAGGACTCTTAACTTAGATACCAAAACAGAAGAAGCACTAGACTACTTGAATGGCCAAAAGGAGATTGAAGAGAGAGAGGTACAAGGAATTAAAAAGCTGAAAAATGAAACTTCTTGAATAGAAACTTGACCTTCCAAGTTGTCTGTAGCTAGAACTAGCAGCTGTTGCAAGATAGCTTTGTTATATTTTATTTTATTTTTTGATATGAAAGATAGCTTTAATTGCTGAAAGTTATGGGGGTATAGTTTTGTAGTTTTATATCTATATGCAAGTTGTAAGTTGAAGCCAATGAGAGTCAACACACGGAAAATTAGAGGGGAGGCATTAAATTAGGGCATTTTCCAAGGTTTTGGAAGAAGAAAAGCTCAAAAATAAGAGTGGACTTTGGCTTCATCAGAGAAATAAATGAATGAATGGAGGGGACTCTCTCTTCTCTTGGGACAAGAGTCGGCGTTGCAATGTGTGCTATGTGTATCCTACTTGGGCTTTTGACTTATCTTTTTCAATAACTCAAGGCGTCCAGATTGGTGGTCCGGCTAGCTAGATGGTGGTTATTGCATGGCTGGTGCCGACAGCTTCTCATGTGCCTCGTGGGGTTTACAACGCATTTCTTGGGTTGTGTCTTAACTCTTAATGAATCCCTCCAGTACGATCTTTCTTTTTCCCTGTTTTTTTTAACTAGATAGGTAACATTCCGAGGATCTGGTCAATTTTGGAAGTTTTTGTTTAAGGAAATCCCAGATTGACTAATTACATGTACGCGTATTTTCATGGCAGGATCATTAAAAACCCATTATAGAATAAGAGTTGCGGAAAGTGTCTCTCATAATTTTTTTGACATGGCCTGGTTATCCTATAACTTAGATTTTTGTCCAGGCTTTTGCTGACCATGATTCAGATTTTTACCCTGTAATTAATCAATAGTCCATGATATGGATCGAGCGCTGTCCTTATTATATTTGTGGACTCCCTTGATTGTATTTTTCCTTAATAAACTGATGATGCTAGATATTATTATATCATTCAAAGATTCTTTGAAAAACTCAATGATGTTTGATATATTCAGGGAACATTAAAAAAAAAAAAAACTAAGTCCCCTCTTTCATTTTTTGTGGGCTGTGAGGTGTCTTTTACCGTGGACTTTTATATTTTTGTCCTTAATTTTGTTGTGTTTGTTTAGTCTGAGTTTTTACATTTGTAGTGTAAAAAATATAATTAGGTATTTGGTAATATATCAAACTGTATTTTATACCGTGAGGCCTATTAAAAAATTAAATTTAAAACGTAGTTTTTGTGAAGTAGTTTTTATATATTTTTTTAACCGAGTTCTGTAAAACTCCGTTTGTTTTTGCGTTTCAAAATCACTTTTTTTTTTTAAATTTGAAATTTTTTATTTTTTTCTTTATTTCAAATTATTATTATTTTTTGTTTTTTTAGATCATTTTTGATGCGCTGATATCAATAATAATTTTTTCAAAAATAAAATAAAATTTATTTTTGATGCATTTTCAATTAAAAAGCACTTTCGAAAAACAACTACAACTACATATTTTATACATGTTTATTGCTGGATATAAACTTCAATCACAATTTTTACCAAACACATATCTAAATCCAACTAACCACACCTAACCATACTTTTTTAAAACATATATATTTTTTTAAATCAATTACAAAAACTACCTTAAAAATAAACACACTCTAATGTTTTAGCTAGAACGTGATTCCCACCCCTTTCACCTTCCCCTTTATTTCATTCTTTTACATAGGAGAGATAATAGCACAACAGTACATAGAGATGAAAAAAAAAAAGGTGAATTGGAGGAGAAAAGCTCATAAGGAGAGGGTGAGGATGTTCACTACTAGAAAATTGGTGAAAGCCAACAAAATTACCGACATAATTTTTTCATCGGTAATTTTTATTGATAAAAATACTTTCATCTCTAATTCTGTTGTTATATATTGACAAAAAATATCTATCGATGATATGGTCGGTATATACTGATGGAAACAGTCTGTCGATATATACCAACCGTATCACCGATAGATTGTATAGTTTTTAAGAAAGTTGCAACGGTGTAATGATATGGATTTTTTTAGATGATTTTACCGATGGAATGATCGAGGGATTCAAACCGGGATCTCCGTATAGTGACGTGGCACATTCATCGGTGGAATCACCGACGGAATGTGTCCATCGGTGATTCCATTAGTAAAAGCCAATATATACCCACTTTGCCGACATTCTCTTCCTCTATTTCTCCTTCTTCTTCCCCATCCCATCTCTCCCCTCCCGAACTGTAGCCAACCACCCATCCCAACTCTCCCCCTATTCTCAACACAAGCACTTAAGTTTCTTATACTTTGTACATGGTCACAACAATATCCGTTCTTGTGGATTTATCATTTTTTATAAGTAAATCTATCCTTTTTAGTTTTAACATTTAAACGTGAATTTTATTTTTTTTTAGTATATGTTTTTTGTTAATGTATGTACTTGTTTGATTGTTATTTGTCAAAGAAACTTATAGTATGAATGTATAATTTTATAATTGTTATAGTTTGTTTTAGATTTTGTCAAATTATATTTGTTTGTAAATTGTTGAAACTTTGTTTGAATTACACCGAATTAGATGTGTTGTGATGAAATAAATAATAACTTGTTTAATGGGTCCGTTTTAATTTTTATCAATTCTATTGTGAAGTTGTGATTTTTGTAAATTTATATATGTATAAATTTGTATGGACGTTGATAGTTGATAGTTGATAATTGATAATTGATAATGAATATTTAACATAAGTGTTTTTTTAGTTTGTTGGATAATGTCGGGGCAAACCAATATTTTTGTTATGTTTATTTATGTAACATAGTTAATTAATACATGTTGTTGTCATAATTTTATAGAGGTTCGATAGAAGTTATGGATGATCATTCATGGATGTATCGGGACTCACCCCAAGAATTACAGAGGATGGATTATTGTAACGGGGTTCGGAGTTTTATTAATTTCGCAACATCTATCCTGAGAAATTTTACTGATGGCGGTATTAGGTGTCCATGTAGGAAGTGTAAAAATAAAAAGTTTTTGCATCAAGATGTTGTAATAATGCATCTTCTAACCAAAGGGTTCATGGAGGATTACATGTGTTGGTATACACATGGAAAACTATTTGTTCCTAATGAGAGCATGATAGAAAGGGTGGTTGGGTCAACTTCTAGTGCTAGCAACATGCATGAAGTTGGAAATGACAATAGTAATCCTTATAGAAACATGGTTATGGATGCAATGAGAATGAGTGAAGGTAATGTTAGTGAATGCCTAATCATAGAAGAAGAACCTAATGCAGATGTAACAAGATTTTTTGATCTGTTAAAAGATTCTGATGAACCATTATGGGATGGTTGCACGAACCATAGTAAATTATCGGCTGCAGTATAGGTGTTCACCATTAAGTCAGATCACGGGTTGAGTGAGGCCGGTTATGACAAGATTATCAAATGGATGGGAAGCATTTTACCTGAAAGGAACAGGCTGAAAGAGAACTTTTATACTGTCAAGTCCATGATGAAACAACTCGATTTAGTATACCAAAAAATTAACATGTGCCCTAACTTCTGCATGTGATACTACCTTGAAAATGTTGAGCATAATGAGTGCATGACATGTGGGCATTCTCGTTACAAACCCAGAACTGGTAGAGGGAAGACTCTCGTGGCATATAAAAAACTTAGATACTTCCCAGTCACACCTAGATTGCAGAGGTTATTCATGTCACCAAGGACTACTGAGCACATGACATGGCACCAATCACATCATGCAGTTGATGGAGTGATGGTGCATCTTTCTGACTACGAAGCCTAGAAACACTTTAACAGTGTGCATCCTCACTTATCAGTTGAATTAAGAAACGTGTGTCTTGGGTTGTGTACAGATGGATTCAACCCATTCGAGTTATTTGCTGCTCCTTATTCTTGTTGGCCAGTCATATTGACGGTTTACAACTTGCCACCAGAGATGTATATGAGGCCGAAGTTCATGTTTTTATCTATAGTCATACTAGGTCCGAGTAGTCCGGGTAGAATATAGATGTTTGTCTTCGTCTGTTGATTGGTGAGTTGATGCAGCTGTGGTCCTCTGGAGCTTTGACTTATGATATATTGAGGAAATATAATTTTGTTATGAGAGCTTTGATGTGGACTATCAATGATCTCCCAGCTTATAGAATGGTTTCTGGTTGGAGCACGTATGGAAAGCTAGCATGTCTATATTTTATGGAGAATAACTAGGCATTCACACTAACAAACAAGGGTAAGGCTTTTTTTTTTTTTTTTTTATCATCGTCGTTTCTTGCCACCGAATCACAAGTACAGAAAGAACAGAAAGGATTTCTATGTTGGCAAAGTTGAAAAGGATGTTGCACCCTCGTGTCTTTCCGGTGAAGAATTGCTTGATGTTGTGTCAGAGTACGGTGACATTGTGTTTGGTCTCCAATCAGGTAAACAGAAGTTTTCTGGTTTTGGTTTGACCCATAATTGAGTGAAGTGAAGTATCTTTTGAGTGCTTTCTTATTGGAAGATCAATCTTATTATCTTTTGCAATGTAAGTAACTGTACGTGAATATTAAATAATATTTGTTTATTGATTATTGTTGTATTTAATAAACAAGGTTTATCAAATGAGAGGTAGTGATGCCATTTCACTTTCTTTATTAATCCTTAAGCCCTGAAAGAAAAGTCAAGTGCTATAACGGGTATTTTGTCAATGGATATGTCTTTTATATTGAAGAATACGGGCATGGAAGAAAGACATACAACAACGATATTTGTATTAAATGATCGACTTTTAGTGAGTTTGAAGTTGACTACTACGGTAGATTGTAAAAGGTCATCAAACTGCAATATCATAGCGAGTAGAATAGAATGTTTTTATTCAAATACTATTGGTATGACACAAATGACAAAAGAATCAAAGTAGATCGTCACTATGGTCTCGTTAAAATCAACTCAAAAGCTAGACACCACAAAGTAAACGACATCTTTGTTTTCGCAAAGCAATGCCAACAAGTTTATTACACATACACTCCATCCTTTAGAAAGGATTGATTAAGAGTTAATTGATTATTCATTTTAAAAACAAAAACTAGGGGTCCTGTCGAGGTTGTTCAGGATGAGAACGAAGACACAAGTGTGATAGATGAAGTCTTTCAAGCTAGTGAGGTGGTTGAACCATACCGAGTTGCTCCTTCAATTGACTTAGAAGAAAATTTGAATTTTTATGTTTTCGACGATAATCTTGTTGATGTTGATGCAGAGGAGTTGAATGCTATTTTGAGCTTTAGTGGACTAGAGAATATTGATGAAGAAGATGATAACCATATTGAAGAGTGTGATGAAGCTGATGATAACAATTCAATTGAGGACGAAGATGAAAATTCTGACTAAACATGCTGTAAAGCCTTATTTTTATAATGTAATATTAAGAATGATATTTTGGAACATGAAATATTTATTCTTCTTTAATTGGCAGCTCTTATTATTGTGTTGTGTGTGCTGTAAGTTTGCAATTCAAGATTTTATACAGGAAAATAGACAAAAATACATGGAGTAGCTGCAAAAATATTGACAGTTTCACCTACGGAATTGTCGACAGTATGGAACCCGTTGGTATTAAATCGAGAGTTGAAAAATATTTACGAAGTTTACCACAATCACTGATGGGTACACCGACGGATTGGTACCCGTCAATATTTTACAAAGAGTTGCAAAAAAATTATGAAATTTTGCCACTATCATTGACGGCTATACCGACAGACTGGCACTCGTTGGTATTTGACTAAGAGTTGCAAAACAATTATAGTCCCTGCTATAATCACCAATGGTTGGCGCACATCCCGAAGCACACGCTTGTCAGAACACCTAGTCGGTTGGCATAGTTACCTATGGATTTGCCAATGGATGTGGCAAAACCAAAACGCCCATGCTCTGACACACGGTTACCTACGGATCGAAAATTCTGGCGGGATTTTTAAAATTTTTGGTGCAAATATCAATTAATTACTAACAGATATTACTGACAGAATTTAATGCCACCAACAATAATAAATTTTTTTTTGATATTTGATAGGGAGTTCTGAAATATTTACTGCCCATGCCACAATCACCAACGGATAGTCCATTGGTAATTATCGTTGAAAATACAGACAGAATTATTCCGTCGATAAAATTCTTGCGAGAATTTGTTTTTGCCACGCTTCACCATTTGTAATAACGTTGGTGTTTGGTTTTATTAATTACCGACATAATTGGCAATGGAATAGGAAATCAATGATGATCAAAATTCCAACGGATATATTCTGTCGATAAAAATATTACCGATGGTTTTTGTGCGTAACACTGACGGACTAAATCCGTCGATAAAATTTTTTAATGGTGTAGTGGTTTAAAATCAAACTAATGGATGTAAGGGGGTGACGGAGGGGCAAGGCAGAAGAAAAAGGACCTGTAAAGGAGAAGAGAGAGTTACAGAAAGAGGAGAGAGGATTAGCACAAAACAAACAGTTGATGAAGAAGAAAAGGAAGGTGAATCAGACATTATCTTCTCCCTCAATAACTTTTAGAAATCATTGAGCAATCATAGCCGGTGTTTCTTCTTTTGTTTCCTTAACACCCCTAACATTTGCTTCTTTTGTTTGGGCAAGACTTTTTCCCAAGGATGGGCTTGGCATTTTTAATGTTGATTCACTCCTACTATTGCAATTATTGCTACTTAACATCGCATTTTCCTAGGTTCTCTAAATTACATATCATGTCATATTTTATTTTTGATGCACTCTTTTTGGTTTGAAGTTTAGCTTTTATATGCATATGTTTTTGTTGACAAGTTGAAAATGGCTTACAGTAAAGTGCAGGTCATTTATCTAGTATATATTCTATATGGTTTTATTATCCACCGCAAAACTAATACTTGTAAAATGATATTCCATTCTAATATACATAAGAAAATCATAGCAAACAAACTTACATAAACAAAATCTGAACAAATAAACAACCATATCATTAAAGGATAATGTCTTTTTATATGGGGGACTAGTCGCCTAGCCTTTCTTCGGGGAGCTCAACTATCCCCTCACTTAGTAGAAGAACAAATGGTATACTCATTAAATATATGTGTACCTCTAAGATTACTTTTGCCCAATCAATAATTAATTAGTAACGATTATAATGTCAGCATGTCTACCTAATAGTGACCTATCAATATTAAAAACATTTATCCCTTAATCAGTTTTGGAGGTCATTAGGGAAATGAAATATATAATTTTACCTACATCATGATCTTCTCAAGCTTACTGATGCGATCCAACCATAAAATGATCAATTGGAGGTTCTAGTTGGTCCAGTTACTAGGCTTAGGGCTAAGAAGTTCAAAGAAGTTTTTAATGGACTTCTTCAAGATACATGGGCAAAGATGAACTTCAAGAGGATTTGTAATAATCAAAAGCAAGCCTTGATTAATCTGATTCATGTTCAAGAGGGGCTTATTGGCGGAACCAAGACCATTACACAAGGATTGGGAGAAGATGACTACATTTGGACAGTTTGACCTTTCATTACTATTTAAGTCATAACTGACACTACAAATAGAATTTTGATATGATTCAAGTTAGGATGGAAACTAGACTTCCATACCTTTCCAACGATATATAGAACACCTTCTAATGCATTAAGATGAGAGAGAACCATCAATTTTAAGTTGGGCTTTTGTTGTTGCCAGACAGAATACGGAAACAACGAACTTGTCTTATTTAATTAGTTAGGCTATCAAACTTTATTTATTTTGAGAGGATACATTTTATTTGGGTTTTAGACTTGTTTATTTTGTTTATTTTAATTAGTTTGGGCTAGTTTTAGATTGGGTTGATTATTATTTAAATTGGGCTTATGTGAGACCTATTAGGAAAACTAGGGTTTTGGCTTGGAGTTTAAATATTCTTTAGTAATAATTTTAGGGAGACTTTTGATGATATTTTCAGCATTGTAGCTGACTTTTGGTTGCTCAATTTTGGTTTTTAATTTAACTTTCAACTCTTCAAAGAATTGACCATTCTTTGTTGTGAATTTATACTTCTTTTGCTTTTCTCCAGGTGTAGATGTTGTGATCGAGCTGGTTTATAGTCTTGTTGCCTTGGAGCAAGTCTTCCATTGTGATAAGCTCATTCAAATCTCAACAAACTTGGATTAGATTGATCTTGGTATCGTGAATTCCATTAAATTCCGCTAGGGTTCGCATTAGTTGGTATCAGAGCTAATTTAATCACAAGTTATATCCTTTAATTTGAGTCTTTGTTGTTTCTGGTTTGATTCTTGATAGAATAGACCACATATATATATATATATATCTTGAAATCTTGATTGTTGCAACACAAAAAAAAAAATAAAAGAAAAAAAAATCACTCTGTTTGAGTTTTGGCCGTATACATGCTTGAAGAAACTTTGATCATTAGGCAATTGCGTAGTCTTGATTCGTGAATCTTTTAGTAGTATTGATTGTGTTTCTTGAAAATTTGGGTAGTTAGTTGATTTCTTGAGTTTCTGGAAATATCTTTTAGTTCTTGATAATTTGTAATTGTTTAGCTCTTTTTTATTCTTTTTTATTGTGTCTTCAAATCATCATATTATTTGTACAAATTTATATTTCTATTCATGAATTTTTTATCGAGTTTTGTTTTATTAGTTTTGTAATTCTTTGCTTTTTAAGTCTATATTGTGTTTATGAATTCATTGCGTAGTTGGTTGTTTTTCTAAAATTGTTGCTAAGTTATCTTAAGAACCAAAGAAAGACAATTTTTGAGTGAAAAAATAAAAAGAAAAATAAAAGAGAGGTGTGGTGAGCATATTAAAGTGAAAAACCTATATTTTTATATGAAATACGAGTGTGTGAGGTATTTTTTTTTTTTTTTTTACGAGTGTGCGAGGTATATATAAAAAAAGAGATAATGTCTTCTAATAGTGTGTCACTGAAAAAGAGAGGAGTTCCGGAGGATGGGCTTTCTAAAATGCAAAAACAGATGGAGTTCATGTTTGGAGAGATGATGAGTAGGTTTAAAGATAGGCTTGAAAAATTGGAGACTAAGGTTGAAAGTGGGCTTGGGAAAAAGGGTAGAGAAGCTAGGAAGAAGGAGAGTGTTGCTAGAAACTCTACAAAAGGAGCTGAAGATGATTTTAATCATGGTAGTGAGTTCCGTACATATAAGAATGACTTGTATAAGGCTCGACCAAGAAGGGGTAGAATTCAGCCTGATAGGGATTTTAGGCATAGGATGAATTTTGATGATTTGGGTGATGTAGATCAAAATTTGGGTAGTATTAAGTTGAAAATCCCAGTATTTAAGGGAAAACTAACCCTGAAGCTTACTTAGAGTGGGAGAGAAAGGTAGAGATGATTTTTGACATTCATAGGTACTTGAAGGAGAAGAAGGTTAAGTTAGTTGTAGTAGAGTTTACTGACTATGTCATGGTTTGGTGGGAGAGATTGGTGGTAGATAGAAGAAGAAATAAAGAACAACTAGTTAATGCATGGGAGGAGTTGAAGACAATAATGAAAAAGAGATGTTCCTAAACACTATTATCGGGAGTTGTTTAATCGTTTACAAATGATTACATAGGGTAATAAGAGTGTTAACGAGTATCATAAAGAATTATAGATTAAAGCAAAATTGCTTGAATAAAGAGGAAAAAATGAGAGAGATTCTTAAGTTTGTGAATGAGAGGAAAAAATGAACTAAAAGCATTCTCGCTGGGTTTTATACTATGTTTTCACTGATAGAATTATCAACTGAATATTAAATAATATTATTTTTAATTAACCTGTCGGTGATTCCCTCGATAAATTCACTTTGAAATTTTAATTTCGTATTAAAACTTTCCAAAAAACCCTATAGAACTTTCATAGTTCGTCAGTAATCTCTAGAATATTAAATAATATTATTTTTAATTAATCCGTTGGTAATTCCCTCACTAATTTTAAATAGTACACACGGTCAGAGATGCATTAATTACCCATGCTTTAGGTTACGCAATCCATCGGCAGTCCGTTGGTTATTCCATTAGTAACCTGCAATTGACTTAGAGGACTTTAATTGACATCATCAACATGGGATGTGAATAGTTCCCTTCACCTTTGCAAAACACCGATGGATACAAACTATTGTTTTTTAAATTAGTGATGTGGGATGTGAACAATTCCCTTCGTTTCTGGAATACACCGTAGACACAAACTGTTAATGTTTCCATCATTAATCTGCACAGTAAATGACAGATTATGTTTGTATTCCTTGTATATCCTCCTTGCAAATACTTAGATTGAAAGTTGCACGCATAACACAATAAAACCAATTCATATAACAATTATAAAATTAATATTTCTTTTTACATAATTTCACCCATAAATATTACATAATAAAAATTGCATTACACTTTCATGTTTTGAAAGTTAGTTAGAATTATCTTCTTTTTCTTCTTCAATTGAATCGATATCAGCTTCATTGCAATCTTCAACGTTGATGACATTGTTATCATCATCTTCATCGACTTTTGCTTGTCTGCTAGAGCTCAGAACAACATTCAACTCCTCAACGTTAACATCAACAAGAATATTATCGAAGACATAAAAATTTGAATTTTCTTCTAAGCCAATTGATGGAGCAACTCGATATGGTTTAACCAACTCACTAACTTGAAAGACATCATCTCTTACACTGGTGTCTATGTTTACATCTTGAATAACCTCGACACGACGGATAACACTTGAATGTTCCTTTCTAAAGTAATGGGTGTATGTGTAATAAATTTGCTGGCATTGCTTGGCAAAAACAAGCCATCGTTTACAATGTGAAGTCTAGCTTTTGAGTTAATTTCGACCAGACCATAATGGAGATCTACTTTGATTTCTTTATTAGTGGTGTTATACCAATAACATTTGAATAAAAACACTCTATTATGCTCGTTATGATATTGCAAGTCGATCCCTTAACATAAACACCATTATTATATGTCTTTTTTCCATGCCCGTATTCTTCAATATGAAACATATATCCATTGATAAAATACCTGTTGTAGCACTTCATTTTTCTTTCAAGACCTAGGCTTAGTAAAGACAATGAAGCACTAGCATTCCTTCTCTTTTGATAAACCTTATACATGAAATACAATAATGAACAATAAATGAGAATTTTATAATGAAATTAAATACCATAATAGATAATGAGTTTATGATAGTACTTACATGTATTTTGAAGCACATGGCAAATTATTCATCTTATAATCAAAAGATTTAGTATTCAGTTAACTGTGAGTTATTAGATATTAAATATTATCGATGTTGCCTACAAGGTTTTCAAAAATATTTGAGTCTGTGATATTATAATAGATAAATAATCCATTTATAGCAAAGTTTAAGTAGTATATATACTTAGTGAATAAAAGGTCTCAGTTCATCGCAGTTAAATAACACATATTTATGTGCTTGTTTGAATTCTATTTCAGAAAAATATCTTTCCCTTACAATATTTTTAAGCAGGGGTCGTTCAAGATTAGAGAATATTGACAAGTTTCCACTTGAAGGCACTTCACCACCACCATCATATTATGAAATGCAGTTGATTCTCGTTCTCAAATGAGGCTCGAAATAGTACGAGATAAATATTGAGATCTCCTTAACAATATAGGCATCACATATAGTAGCCTTAATATATGCCTTGTTCTTAATATTTTTCTTAAGATTGAATAAGTAACTGAATGGAATTAAAAAATTATTTTAAATTAAGAAAAGAAAATGAAAATACATTAATAATTACATTGCATCTATAATATCTAACCTCTCGAATGAATACACCCATCTATACTAGACTAGGTCTCTAACTTTTGTTTCATGTGATAAATGTATGGGTAGATGCTCCATCGAGTCAAAAAATGATGAAGGGAATATCATCTCAAGTTTGCATATTTTCTTAACGATATTCGTTTCAAACCTCTCAATGTGATGTGTTTGCAACTTGCTGGAGCATATGCCTCTAAAAAAATTACTACTTTTTGTAAGTGCATCTCATATCCCAATTAACAATAAATCATGATAAGCTATTGGAATGAGTGTTTGCATAAACATGTAGCAGTTATGGCTTTTTATTGCATTTCTACAAATTAACCAACTTTGATATGTTCAAAACATGTTCATTGGGAAAACACATACTCTTAAGCCATTGGTAGACTAGTAGTTGTGTATTCGTTTCTAAGGTGAAGCTTGCTTTATGCTTTATAACCCATGACCCATTAAAAACCAACTCTATATTTTTACAGTGAAAAAACAATGCTATATCTATTCTAGCCTTGATATTGTCCTTTGTCTTCCCCTTCACATCCATGATTATGTTGAAAATGTTCTCAAACATGTTTCTTTTTATATGCATGACGTCAAGGTTATGATGGAAAAAATTGGTCTTACAATAAGAAAGCTCCTAGAAAATACTTTGCTTTACATGGTTGTGCGTCAAACTAAAGCTAGAAAACTTTTGCTTACCGGATTGGAAACTAAACACATTATCATCGTTTTCTGACACCATATCATGCAATTTTTCACCAGTAAGACGTGGGGGTGCATTATCCTTTTCAACTCTGCCAATAAAAAAATCCCTTTTTTTACCTGTAATTTGTTGGCAAGAAAAGTCGGTGGCATTTAAAAAAAAAAGACTTTTTAACCCTGTTTGTTAGGTTGAATGTCTTATTGTTTTCCATGTAGTATGGATATGCTAGTTTTCCATGTGTGCTCCAACCAAAAACCATTCCATAAGCTGGAAAATAATTGATAGTCCATATTAAAGTTGCTCTCATGAGAAAATTTTGTTTTCTCAATACATTATAAGTCAAAGCCTCGGAGGACCACAACTACACCAACTCATCAATTAACGGTCAAAGACAAACATTTATATTCCAGCCCAGACTGTTAGGATTGGGTATGACCATAGAAAAAAAATATGAACTCTGGCCACATACACATCCCCATCCCCGGTGGCAAGTTGTAAACCGTGAGTATAATCGGCTAACAAGAATAAACAGCAGCAAATGACCTGAATGGGTTGAATCTGTTTGTACACAACTCAAGACACATATTCTTTGATTTAGCTGAAAGTGAGGATGCACATTGTTAAAGTATTTCCTTGCTTCACCATCAGAATGATACACCATCACTCCATCCACCGCATCATGTTATTTGTGTTATGTCATATGCTCAGTAGTCTTTGGTGACATGAATAACCTTTGCAATCTAAGTATGATTGAGAAGTATCTAAATTTTTTATACGCTAAAATAGTCTTTCCCATGCCAGTTCTGGGGTTGTAACTGGAATGTTCACATGTCATGCACTCAGTCAACTCAACATTTTCAAGGCAGTACAATATGCAAAAGTTTGGACACACGTCAATTTTTTGGTATCTTAAACTGAGAGGTTTTATTATGGACTTAGCAACATAGAAGTTCTCTATCAGCCTGTTCCTTTCAGGTAAAATTCTTTTTGCTCATTTGATAATTTTTCCATAACCGGCCTCACTTAACCCATAATCCGACTTGATGGTGAACACTTATGCAACAGCCAATAATTTAATGTGATTTATGCAGCCATCCTATAATGGTTTATCAGAATATTTCAAAAGATCAAAAAACCTGACTTCGTCTGTATAGGTTCTTCTTCTATGATTGGACATTGATTGACATTACCTTGATTTATTCTCATTGCATCCATAATCATATTCCTGTAAGGATTATTGTTGTCATTTACAACTATATGCACGTTGCTAGCACTAGAAGTTGACCTAACCATTCTTTCTACCATGCTCTCGTTATGAACAAATAGTTTTCTATATGCATACCAACATAGGTAATTCTTCATGAACCCACCCTTTATGTAAAATATGCATCGTTACAACATCTGGATGAAAAAACTTTTTATTTTTACACCTCCTGCATGGACACCTAATACAACATCTATTAATATTTCTCGATTGTGAAATTAATAAAACTCTGAATCCCATTACAAATAATTCATCCTCTTCAATCCTTGGGGTGAATCTCGATACATCCATGAACAATCATTCATGACTTCTATCAAACCTCTATAAAATAATGATGACAACATGTATTAATTAGCAGTGTTAAGTAAATAAATTTACTAAAATATTGGTTTAGCTCAATATTATTCAACTTACATTCAAACTTTTCTTAAATATTCATTATCAATTATCTATGTACATACACATTTATGCACATTAATTTACAAAAATTACAACTTGGCAATAAAATTAACAAAAATTAAAACGAACCCATTAAACAAGCCATTATTTATTGCATCACAACACATCGAATTCGGTAATTCAACATAAGTTTCAATAATTTATAAAAAAATATATAATTTTACAAAATCTAAAACAAACCATAACAAGTACAAAATTATAAATCATACTACAAGTTTGTTTGAGAAAAAAAACAACAAAACAAGTAAACAATTAAACAAAATACGTATACTAAAAAAAACATTCATTAATAAAATTGACATTTTAAAATTATATTAAAATTAAAAAATGATAGATTTACTTACTAAAAATGAAAATTTCGCATTACATTAGAACATGGATGATGTGACTATAAAAGTTAAAGAAAGATGAGTTGTGATAAGATGAGAGGAGATATTTTGGGAGGGGGGCTGGTTGTTTCCAGTGGGGGTTTTTTTGTTTAGATGTAGGGGGGAGAATAAGGAGAAATAAAGGAGGAGAGGATTGATGACCAGGTCATATATTAAATATTATCGATGGAAGCGAGGATGGAATGATTCCGTCTATAACTCTATTAGCAATTCTATTGGTGTAGTAGACACATCACTATACAAACATCCCAGTTTGAATCCCACTATAATTCAATTAGTAAAATCATCCACACAAACTTCAACATCATCACACTGCTTTGTTTTTTAAAATTCTTTATATTCCATATATAATTCCCTCGGTATATACCGAAAAAATATTTATGTCGGTATATACCGATGGTTTTAACGAGGGAATTAATTTGGTCGGTAAATATGACCATAAAAAACCGATGAAAAAAAAATTGTCGGCAATTCTATTTGTATTCGTTAAATTTATGGTAGTGACTGAAATTCAGCCATATACCCAACAAAACTTGAGCAAGTGATGACTCATCCATATGCCAAGGAAGTACTCTGAGCAACAATTACCTGTAAAAATAGATTGATGAATTGTAGGCAGGGCTAGCTGGTTGACAGGATCCAAAACCATCGCCTCCTTTATTTGGTTATGTGCCTCCACCTTTCTATTCTACCATGTAATAGCCCTTTAGAGCTTTTTTTCCTTTGTATATGGTTTCCTTTTCAGATTAATAATTGAATCAATGTCAAGGGGCTAGGATTCCAAAATGCCATCTTGCAAGTTTCAAGACTATGGTATAGTAATAATCTTTTTTCTTTCTTTTTTTCAATACCCACGTTTTCTTTTTGGGATAATGTTTTGTGTTTCATTAAATTTTTTTTTTGGATTTACCATATATATGTTGATATGGTTCAGCCATGAAAAATTCATAAAGAGTCTTCAATTTTTGTGCTTGGGTTTAATAGGGAGGCCATTCGTCTAAAATTGTGTTTTTTCTTTGAATTTAGCTTGTGTTTCATTTGGTCACGATGAGTTTTTGGCCTAGGATAGTTTTAGTCAGCCTTGGTTTGTGCATGATGATGGTTCAGTCCAATCTCTTTAATGGTTCATCAACCAAAACATGACAGCTCATATATGAGTTTCATTTAGACAACAAAGTAGATTTGTTGGAAGCTTGTATTAGGTTTGATTTAGATTATATTAATGAGTATGAGTTTAGGTCACATGGGATCCAAAGTTGGCTTAGGCTAATTAAGATGTTAGGATCTTTTTCTTACAAGGATCAATAAAATATTCTCCTAAAAAGTGAAAGGGAAATTTGTTCATTATTGTCCCTATTATTTAGGAGAATATTTAGCAACAAATGAGGAAGTTTCGTGGTCATGTCAGGAAACTAAAGGGGCTGTTAGATCTGAATCCAAGACTTGAAAGGATTATTTAATGCTAAAGATTCGATTCTTTTAATCAAAGAAGGAAAGTGATGAGTGGCTATAAGAGAAATTAGTTTCTAAGAATGTTTCCATATTCTGAAAAGAAATCATAATTCTACAAGAAAAAAAGATTTCAACAATTAAATTCATATTCAAATCAGATTTCCTAGCATATAAAGGATTTTAAAAGTTGGTTAAGCAATCCTAAAGTATTTAGGAAGGTAGATCTCATCCAAGAGTTATTTAGGCTAGGGAAGTAAGATATTTTAACTTATTTTTCTTCCTATTATATACGGCATCAACAAGCTAACTTGTTGTTTTCATTATTATTTCTATATTTAAGCTTAATTAATATTTTGATTTCTAACTAAGATCCAAGACTTGTTTAGATCAGTGTTTGGGCTTGCTTGTAAAAGCTTTGAGTTAGTTTTTATAAGTGGATCAATTTAGCCCACAATAGTAAATCCATTAGGTTAATGTCTCAAAACTATTTAAACACATGTAAAGCCTAAATTAATTTTTTTTTTTTATGAATAATAATACTTTTGAACTTTTAAGTTTAACATGTGAGAGAGATTCTTTTTTTTTTTTTTTCTTGAACGAATTGAATCTGATTTATTGAAGTTTAACTGGTATCGTGACATCATTTGACTTCACTCCAATAATACTAGTGCCTTGTGATATATTTTTATTGTATCACACTCCTATTAGATATATTTCTACCATTCAAGATCAGATCTCAATCTTGATTATGAATTACGTAACAATGTAATCACAAGATTCGCATCATATGTTGCTAGTGTTGATCTAGCTACTTGCATTGAGTGTTCATATATTTGGATTAGTACCATTAGTCCTGAAATTGAAACATTAAAATAGGTGGTTCTCATTGAATCCAACTATTTAGATGTCATGATTTCAACTTTTGTTTTTGTTACGTGGAGTGTGAAACTTATACCAAAATGATTTTGTTGATTTTTTTATTTAACAATAGAACATACTTTTAAACCAATTTACATATCAATCAATATCAAATTTTATTTTAAAATAAATTAAGAACACACCTCTCTCATCATAATGGTGCATTCAGAATAAATATATATATTGCCTTGTTTAATAAGCATACCAATTCCTTTTTACAGAAACTTTTGTAGAGGCTTCCATACCTAATGTCGGCCACCTTTCCTCGTGAGGTTGTAGAATCCAATTGAAAGATACAAGAGATTCGCACGAATCCACAACGAGAAAGTAGTATTTACTATTTCCATGCAAGTTAATTATTAATAATTGTGAGCTAACCCCATTTTCATTAATTATAGGATAATCATTAATTCTTGTGGTTTACAGGAGCCATTAATCAATTTTTAACTAGAAAAATAAGATTTAATGAATTATTGCTTGACTAAATAGTTTTGAAATCTAGCCCGGCTCAGTGGATTGATCCGGAACTGAAATTGGACCGGGTTGAAAAAAAATAGGGGAAGAAAAAATTCGATGTGACCTGACGATCTGGTTGACTCAGTTAAAAACCTGATTGTAACTTATTAATTTTTTTTCTCACTGAAACAATGTGATTGTGATTTTAATTTTCTTTAATCTCTCAGCATTTCAACTGTGGAAGAATTAATCTGAGCTAAATTTGATCAAGAAGACACCGATACAATGATCTCATTTAAAGTTAGGAGCTGCTGTTTGCTTTATCCCAAAAGGGAGCAAGCAAGTAGCATATTGAAGAACGTAGATATGACATAAAACACATTATTTGTCTTTGGAAAGTAATGAATTTCATCTACCATCAACTCAACACAGTCATACTCTCTTGCTTTCTTATCAATCATATATATATGGATGCCAGAGAAGGCAAGCATTTGTTCTCTGGTAAGTTCCCATTGGCTGGTTAATTTTAGGCTCGCACATTATATCATATGCTTTTCCATATCTTTTTAGAGATTGCAATTTGAAGATATCCACTAAAAAAAATGTTACGATATTCTTACATGCATATCATGTCATTATAAAGACCCCAAAGTTTTATACATATAAATGCTTGTTAATAATTTCCATGTTTCAAATCATAGTTTTAAACTTGATCTATTGATCTAAAACAAAGTTCAAGACAGAAAGGTTGACTTAACAAGTTTTTTTTTTTTAATTAAAATAATATTGTTTTAATATATAAAAAAAGAATTTAAAAGCAAAAAATAATCAACAAGTTGATATTTGGTTAATCGGAGCTCTATATTTTTCTATTTTATTTAAACTGAATTAATCCAAACCTTGGATTAACTTGAAGGGCTATTTCATGTTTTAAAACAATTGTTAGAGAGGGAGAGAGAACACACCTGAATATTGAGCAGATTTCAATTTATCTCTAGAGATTTGAGGAGTATGGATGCGGTTACTTTTTAAAAGTGCTTTTTACTCATAAATATATTAAAATATATATTTTTTTATTTTTAAAAAATTATTTTTAATATCAGCATATCAAAATAATTAAAAACAAAAAAAATATCATTATAAAAAAATAGGATTATTTTTTATATTATTATATATTATGAAAATATCTAAATATATAATAAATTTATTTAATCATAGAGAAATACACATCTAAGTTTTTTTTTAATCTAATTATACATATAACTAAAAGGAAAACTCACTTTTCCTGTAGAAATGATACAATTAAAATTTTTTTCTAATTTGTTTTCCTGTAATGGTGGCAAATTTATAATTAATTTTTT